>NC_052624.1:0-7500 GCF_016161935.1 Mauremys reevesii | reverse complement strand
ATGATGATGATGGGGACAGTGAGGTGATGATGGATGATTGATAAAATTAAATTAAAATTTAAGACAAAATTGATTGATTAAAATTAGTTATTAGTTAATTAAATTAAATTAAATTAATTAAATTGGGCAAATTAAGAAATTAAGTGAAATTAAATTAAATTAAATTAGAACAAGATTAAATTAGAGAACAAATTAAGTTAATTAATTCAAATTGATTAATTGATTAATTAAAAAATTAAAATTAAATTAAAATTAATTAATTAAATTGATAATTAATTAAATTAGTTGGGATTGATTGATGATTAAATTTGGATAAAGTCAATTAATTAAATTGATTAATTAATTAAAGTGAGTGAGTGATGAAAATTAATTGATTGAAAACATTGAAGATAATTAGTTAAATTGATGTTAAGTGATGAAAGTGGTGTTAAATTAAGTGGGTAAATTATTAAATTGAGTGAAATGAGACAGACCAGTGCAGTGGTTAAATTAAATTAAAAATTAAAATTAAGTTAAGATTAAAATTAAATTAAGTTAGTCAATTAAAATAATTAAAATTCATTAATTAAAACTAAGACTAAAAATTAAAATTAATTAAATTAAATTAAATTAAATTAAATTAATTAAATTAATTAATTAAATAAATTAAATTAAATTAAAATTAAAATTAAAATTAAAATTAAAAATTAAAATTAAAATTAAAATTAAAATTAGATAAATTAAAATTAAAATTAAGAATTAAAATTAAATTAAAATTAAAATTAAATTAAAATTAAGAATTAATTAAAATTAAAAATTAAAATTAAAATTAAGAAATTAAAATTAAAATTACAAAAAATTAAAATTGAAATTAAATTAAAATTAAAATTAAAATTAAAATTAAATTAAGATTAAAATAAAATTCATTAAAATTAAAATTAATTAAATTAGAATAAAATTAAAATTAAATTAAAATTAAAATTAAAATTAAAATTAAAATTAAGAGAATTAAAATTAAAATTAAATTAAGAATTAAATTAAATTAAAATTAAAATTAAAATTAAAATTAAAATTAAATTAAAATTAAATTAAAATTAAGAATTAAATTAAAATTAAAAAATTAAATTAAAATTAAAGTGAAATTAAATTAAAAATTAAAATTAAATTAAAATTCAATTAAAATTAAAATTAAAATTAAAATTAAAATTAAAATTAAATTAAATTAATTAAAATTAAAATTAAAATTAAAATTAAAAATTAAATTAATTAAAAATTAAAATTAAAATTAAAATTAAAATTAAAATTAAAATTAAAATTAAATTAAAATTAAAGTAAAATTAAAATTAAGTAAATTAAAATTAGAATTAAAATTAAATTAAAATTAAAAATTAAAAATTAAATTAAATTAAAATTAAAATTGAGGTAAATTAAAATTGAAATTAAATTAAATTAAAATTAAAATTAAAATTAAAATTAAAATTAAATTAAAATTAAAATTAAAATTAAAATTAAAATTAAGAAATTAAAGTAAATTAAAATTAATTAAAAATTAAATTAAAATTAAATTAAAACAAAATTAAAATTAAAATTAAAAATTAAAATTAGAATTAAAATTAAATTAAAAATTAAATTAAAATTAAATTAAACTAAGAATTAAATTAAAATTAAAATTAAAATTAAGAATTAAAATTAAGAAGAATTAAAATTAAATTAAATTAAATTAAAATTAAAAATTAAAATTAAAATTAAATTAAAATTAAATTAAAATTAAATTAAATTAAATTAAAATTAAAAATTAAAATTAAAATTAAAATTACAAAATTAAAATTAAAATTAAAAATTAAAATTAAAATTAAAATTAAAATTAAAAATTAAAATTAAATTAAATTAAAATTAAATTAAATTAAAATTAAATTAAAATTAAATTAAAATTAAAAATTAAGAATTAAAAATTAAAATTAAATTAAGAAATTAAAATTGAAGTGAAATTAAGGTAAAATTAAAAATTAAGAGGGTGGGGGTAAAATTAAATTAAAATTCAAATTAAATTAAATTAAAATTAAATTAAAATTAAAATTAAATTAAATTAAAATTAAAATTAAATTAAATTAAAAATTAAAATTAAAATTAAATTAAAAATTAAAAATTAAAAATTAAAAATTAAAAATTAAATTAAAATTAAAAATTAAAATTAAAATTAAAGTAAGAATTAAAATTAAGAATTAAAATTAAATTAAAAATTAAGAGATTAAAATTAAAATTGGGAGTAGAATAAAATTAAAGTGGAAATTAAAATTAAATTAAAATTATTAAATTAAATTAAATTAAATTAAATTAAAATTAAAATTAAAATTAAATTAAAAATTAAATTAAATTAAATTAAAATTAAAACAAATTAAAAATTAAAAATTAAATTAAATTAAAATTAAATTAGAATTAAATTAAATTAATTAAATTAAATTAAAATTAAAATTAAAATTAAAATTAAATTAAAATTAGTAAAATTAAGTGAAATTAAATTAAATTAAAATTAAAATTAAATTAAATTAAAATTAAATTAAAATTAAATTAAATTAAATTAAATTAAAATAAATTAAATTAAATTCGATTAAAATTAAAATTCATTAAATTAAAATTAAAAATTAAAATTAAATTAAATTAAAATTAAAATTAAATTAAATTAAAATTAAATTAATTAAAATTAAAATTAAAATTAAATTAAAATTAAGTAATTAAATTAAAATTAAAATTAAATTAAAGTAAATTAAATTAAAGTAAGAATTAAAATTAAAATTAAAATTAAATTAAATTAAAATTAAAATTAATTAAAAATTAAATTAAAATTAATTAAATTTAAATTAAGGTAAAATTAAATTGAAATTAAAATTAAATTAAAATTAAAATTAAATTAAAATTAAAATTAAATTAAAATTAAGTAAAATTAATTAAAATTAAAATTAAAAATAAAGCTAAATTAAAATTAAAATTAAAATTAAAGTAAATTAAAATTAAAATTAAAAATTAAAATTAATTAAATTGAAATTAAAATTAAATTAAAATTAATTAATTAATTAAAATTAAAATTAAAAATTAAAAATTAAAATTAAAATTAAATTAAATTAATTAAAAATTAAAATTAAAAATTAAAATTAAATTAAAATTAAGGTAAATTAAAATTAAATTAAAAAATTAAAATTAAGAATTAAAATTAAATTAAATTAAATTAAAATTAAAATTAAAATTAAAAATTAAAATTAAAAATTAAATTAAATTAAAATTAAAATTACAAAATTAAAATTAAAATTAAAATTAAAATTAAATTAATTAAAATTAAAATTAAAATTAAAAATTAAAAAATTAAAATTAAAATTAAATTAAAATTAAATTAAATTAAAATTAAATTAAAATTAAAATTAAAATTAAAGTAAAATTAAAATTAAATTAAAATTAAGAATTAAAAATTAAATTAAAAATTAAAAATTAAATTAAAATTAAAATTAAATTAAAATTAAAATTAAAATTAAAATTAAAATTAAAATTAAAATTAAAATTAAAATTAAAATTAAATTAAATTAAAATTAAAATTAAATTAAAATTAAATTAAAATTAAAATTAAATTAAAATTAAAATTAATTAAAATTAAATTAAAAATTAAAATTAAAATTAAAATTAAATTAAAAATTAAATTAAAATTAAGAAATTAAATTAAAATTAAAATTAAATTTAATTAAAATTGAATTAAATTGGGAATTTAAATTAAAATTAAAATTAAATTGAAATTAAAATTAAAATTAAAATTAAAATTAAAATTAAAATTAAAATTAAATTAAAATTAAAAATTAAATTAATTAAAATTAAAGTAAAATTAAATTAATTAAAATTAAAATTAAAATTAAAATTAAAATTATTAAATTAAAATTAAAATTAAAATTAAAATTAAAATTAAAATTAAAAATTAAATTAAAATTAAAATTAAAATTAAATTAAAATTAAAGTAAAATTAGAGGTAAAATTAATTAAAATTAAAGGTAAAATTAAAATTAAAAATTAAAATTAAAATTAAATTAAAAATTAAAATTAAAATTAAATTAAAATTAAAAATTAAATTAAATTAAATTAAAATTAAAAATTAAAATTAAATTAAATTAAAATTAAATTAATTAAAATTAAGAATTAAATTAAATTAAAATTAAAGTGTTAAGAATTAAAATTAAGAAATTAAATTGAAAAATTAAATTAAATTATGAAGAATTAAATTAATTAAATTAAAATTAAATTAAATTAGAATTAAAATTAAAATTAAAAATTACAAGAATTAAAATTAAAAAATTAATTAATTAAATTAAAGAGGTTAAAATTGAAATTAAAATTAAAATTAAATTAAAATTAAAATTAAAATTAATTAAAAATTAAAATTAAATTAAAATTAAAATTAAAATTAAAAAATTAAAATTAAATTAATTAAAAATTAAGAAAATTAAAAATTAAAAATTGAAATTAGGTAAAATTAAAATTAAATTAAGAGATTAAATTAAGAATTAAGAATTAAAAATTAAAATTAAAAGAATTAAATTAAATTAGGTAAGATTAAGAATAAAATTAAAATTAAATTAAATTAAATTAAAATTAAATTAAATTAAGTAAATTAAAAATTAAATTAAAATTAAATTAAATTAAAATTAAAATTAAAATTAAAATTAAAAAATTAAAATTAAAATTAAAATTAAATTAAAATTAAATTAAAATTAAATTAAAATTAAAAAAATTAAAATTAAATTAAGGATAAATTAAATTAAATAAAATTAAATTAAGAATTAAAATTAAAATTAAATTAATTAAAATTAAATTAAAATTAAAATTAAATTAAAATTGAAATTAAAAATTAAAATTAAAATTAAAATTAAAATTAAATTAAAATTAAAAATTAAAATTAAAATTAAAATTAAAATTAAAATTACAAATTAAAATTAAAATTAAAATTAAAAATTAAATTAAAATTAAAATTAAAAATTAAAATTAAAATTAATTAAATTAAAAATTAAAATTAAGTGAAATTAAAATTAAAGTAGAATTAAAATTAAAATTAAAAATTAGAGAATTAAAAATTAGGTAAATTAAATTAAAAATTAAAATTAAAATTGAAGTGGGGTAAAATTAAAATTAAAATTGAAAATTAAAATTAAAATTAAAATTAAAATTAAAATTAAAATTAAATTAAAATTAAAATTAAAATTAAATTAAAATTAAATTAAATTAAAATTAAAATTAAAATTAAAATTAAATTAAAATTAAATTAAAAATTAAAATTAAAAATTAAATTAATTAAAATTAAAATTAAAATTAATTAAAATTAAGGAGTAAATTAAAATTAAAATTAAAATTAAATTAAATTAATTAAAATTAAAATTAAATTCAAGAATTAAAAGTGAAATTAAAATTAAATTAAATTAAAATTAATTAAATTAATTAAAATTAAAATTAAAATTAATTAAAATTCATTAAAATTAAAATTAAATTAAAATTAAATTAAAATTAAAATTAAAATTAAAATTAATTAAAATTAAAATTAAAATTAAATTAAAAATTAAAATTAAAATTAAAATTAAATTAAAATTAAAATTGAAATTAAGAATTAAATAAAATTAAAATTAAAATTAAATTAAAATTAAAATTAATTAAATTAATTAAAATTAAATTAGAATTAAAATTGAAATTGAAATTAGAATTAAATTAAATTGAAATTAAAAATTAAAATTAAATTAAAATTAAATTAAAATTAAAATTAAAATTAATTAAAATTAAATTAAAATTAAAATTAAATTAAAATTAAATTAAATTAAAATTAAATTAAAATTAATTAAATTAAATTAAAATTAAAAATTAAAATTAAAATTAAATTAAAATTAAAATTAAAATTAAAATTAAATTAAATTAAATTAAAATTAAAATTAAAAATTAAAATTAAGAATTAAAATTAATTAAAATTAGAATTAAATTAGAGACCAAAATTAAAATTAAATTAAAAATTAAAAATTGAGAATTAAAAATTAAATTAAAATTAAATTAAAATTAAAATTAAATTAAAAATTAAAATTAAAATTAAATTAAAATTAAATTAAGAAATTAAAATTAAAATTACAAATTAATTAAATTAAATTAAATTAAATTAAAGTGAAATTAAATTAAAATTAAAAATTAAATTAAATTAAATTAAATTAAATTAAATTAAATTAAAATTAAATTAGTAAAAATTAAAATTAAAATTAAAATTAATTAAAATTTAAATTAAAATTAATTAGTGAATTAGGGAGTAAGGTAAAAATTAAATTAAAAAATTAAAATTAAAATTAAAATTAAAATTAAAATTAAAATTAAAATTAAAATTAAAATTAAATTACAAAATTAAATTAAAATTAAATTAAATTAAAATTAAAATTAATTAAATTAAATTAAAATTAAATTAAATTAAAAATTAAATTAAATTAAATTAAAATTAAAAATTAAAATTAATTAAAATTAGAATTAAAATTAAAATTAAAGTGAAATTAAAATTAAAATTAAATTAATTCTAAAATTAAAAATTAAAATTAAAGTAAATTAAAAATTAAAATTAAGTAAATTAAAATTAAAATTAAAATTAAAATTAAAATTCTCATTCAAATTAAATTAAATTAAATTAAATTAAAAAATTAAAATTAAATTAAAATTAAAATTAAAATTAAAATTAAATTAAAATTAAAATTAAAAATTAGAAATTAAAATTAAAATTAAAATTAAAAATTAAATTAAATTAAGAATTAAAATTAAATTAAATTAAAATTATGAAATTAAGAATTAAAATTAAGAATTAAATTAAAATTAAAATTAAATTAAAATTAAATTAAGAATTAAAATTAAAATTAAAAATTAAATTAAGAGAATTGAATTAATTAAAATTAAAATTAAATTGAAAAATTAAAATTAAATTAAAATTAAAATTAAAATTCATTAAAATTAATTAAAATTAAAAATTAATTAAAATTAAATTAAATTAAATTAAAATTAAATTAAAATTAAAAGTGAAATTAAATTAAAAATTAAGTAATTAAAATTAAAATTAAATAAAATTAAATTAAAAATTAAATTAATTAAATTAGTAAAATTAAATTAAAATTGAAAAATTAAAATTGAAATTAAAGTGAAATTAAGAATTAAAATTAAAATTGAAATTGGGAATTAAAATTAAATTAAATTAAATTAAATTAAAATTAAAATTAAATTAAAATTAATTAAAATTAAAATTCATTAAAATTAAAATTAAAATTAAGTAAAATTAAAGTAATTAAAATTAATTAAATTAAATTAAAATTAAAATTAAAAATTAAAATTAAATTAAAATTAAGAATTAAAAATTAAATAAAAATTAAAATTAAGAAATTAAAATTAAATTAAAATTAAAATTAAAATTAATTAAATTAAATTAAATTAAAATTAAATTAAATTAAAATTAAAATTGAAATTAAAAATTAATTAAAATTAAAT